>NC_056739.1:10958967-10998967 GCF_019279795.1 Protopterus annectens
CTGTCCATGTAGGACATGTGTTTAAGGCCTAGGATTCTCTTCGTGAGGTATTTTTGAGGCCTTTGCAGCTGTTGCATGTGTCTAGTGCGGTACATGCCAAATGGAGCATTATACTCGATGACTGATCTAATGAGGGAAGAGTAGAGAGAGATGAAAGTTTCTTCCAGGATGCAAAACCCTTGGTAATGAGATGTGCCACATAGGAGGACTTTCTGACCACAGTGGCAATGTGGTGGTCAAAGGAGAGGTTGCTGTCAACCTGTGTCCCCAGATCTCTTATAATGCCTTCAATGTTCAGTGGGCTCCTATCGATGTGGCAATTAGTGGGAACTGAGTTTTTCCCAAAGGGGATCAGAACGCATTTTTTGGCATTAAGCTTAAGGCCACAGTTTCAATACCAGTCATTGGTTTCAGTGAGGCCTTTCTGTAGGATGTCTACATCACTTGGGGAGTTAATAATGGCTCCCAGCTTGCAGTCGTCTGCTAACGTGGTCAGCCAGAGTCCCTCTGTGTTGGCCTGGACTTCTGAGAATAGATGCTAAACAAGAGAGGATTCAGGACTGATCCCTGTGGGACTCCACTCATGACTGGTCGGCAGTCTGACTTGGAGTCTGCTACTTTCACACTGTAGGTTGTATCTGTGAGCCAGTTTGAAACCCACCTAGTGATATAGGGGTTGATGCGTAGGTTGGTGAGTTTATCAATAATTCCTGAGTGGGGAATGATATCAAAGGCCTTGGCCAGATCGAGGTAGGCTATATGAACTGCCTTGCCCTCATCCACAGCTCTGGTGACTGACTCAAAGAAGTCTACCAAATTGAGCAGGTATGATCTACCTTTCACAAAACCAAATTATAGATAGATAGATAGATAGATAGATAGATAGATAGATAGCTATATCTATCTATCTACACACACACACACACTTTTCTTTTACTTTTTAACTCTTTCACATATAGCACAAGTAAAATTTCACACCTCCTGTCACCTGCAAATTTCCTACCTAGACTGCTTTAGTCTGAGCTAAACTTCTGAGAATGCATTTTTCCAACCTACCCATAAACAAAAGTATGCATCTCAAAAACTGTAAAGTTTACAAAATGCCTTACATTATGAAAGTTATTAATCACACACTTTTTTCTGGTGTTCTGGTGGCATTAATATGTCAGCCAGAAGTAATGGTTATTTCATATTCAGCAAGTAATGCAATATGTAAATGTTATTATAATTATGCAAATGAGTACTATTATCTCTGTAACCATAGTGCGGAGACTCTAGCTATCAGTTTGACTTTTGTTCAAGCAGATATGCTCTTCATTTTGCTGCAAAGCAGTTTTGTAGATGTACTCCATTTTGAGATATTTTCATTATTATGAATGGTATGCATATTTGCATATTTAATGCACAAAGGCAGGAGTTTGAGATGGATGTGGCAGAATTAAAGATGTTAAGATTTGCACTGGGTGTGATGAGGGTGGACAGGATTAGGAATAAGTATATTAGAGGGTCATCCCAGGTTGGAAGGTTTGGAGACAAAGCCAGAGAGGCACGATTACGCTGGTTTGGACATGTGCTGAGGAGGGATGCTGAGTATATTGGGAAAAAGATGCTAAGGATGAAGCTACCAGGTAACAGGAAAAGAGGAAGGCCTAAGATAAGGTTTATGGATGTGGTGAGAGAGGACATGCAGGTTTGGTGTGACAGAGCAAGATGCAGAGGACAGGAAGAAATGGAAACAGGTGATCTGCTGTGGCGACCCCTAATGGGAACAGCCGAAAGATGATGAATGCACAAATAAATGTAAATATCTGCAACTATCAGTACAAATTTTTTCAGCATCGTGATGCTCCCATTTAGTGCCATGGAGTGCCAAATGAACACCCACTGGTTCACTAAGTTATTAAAATAATTATTAAAATCTGACATAAATTTGTAATGTTTCTGGAAATTAACAGAGATTTTCTCTGGTATAGAGTAGCCCACATGTCTGAAAGGCTATTCCTGACCTCTACGGTGAATGCTTATGTGAAATGCTGTTCTATACTGTTTCCAAGAGAACAATTCCTGACATGTTTACAAAAAATACTTCTACAAATATGCATTTTGCATTACTAAACAAGTATAAATATCTACAGATCGATAGCAGACATCAGTCACATCCTTTGTAGTATTATATAAGCTTTCAATTGATACTACATAGTACCATATAAAACAACTTCAGGTTCAAGTTATTAACAGAATTGTCAACATATGGCATGTATTCATAATATTTATTTATTTACATTTGTTTACCAAATTAGTAATAGTGCATTGACTAATACTGATAAATGTCAGATTCAGCCCAGGAGAAATACAGAACATGTCACAAAAAAAGAAAGAAAGAAATGTAAGCAATAGCAGAGCAGTCCAGACTAGTTGATATATATATATATATATATATATATATATATATATATATACGCATTGTAAAGAAATGTATAGTCAAGCAGAGTGTAATGTGCAATAAATGCATTAGTTCCTAAAGTGGGTCAGTCTTCAGTAAATCATGAGAGGGGAGAATAGAATTGGAAAGGAGATATGGATAGTGTATTAGGTGATATGCCTGGGCTGAAGCAGGAGTATTTGGCTTTGATGAAGTGTTTTTCAGCTGCATTCTGAATTTGGAATAAGTCTTGATTTCCTTTAGGTCACTGGAGAAACCTTGCCAAGGAGTAGATACCTGAGAAGAGAAAGCATGTGCAGTGCCTTGGGGTTTGGTTCTAGGGGTAATGAGAGCTGGTGAGGTTTGTGAGTAGTATCTCAGGTTGTATGATGAGGTTTTTATGAAGTCTAGCTGCAGTGGAGTAAATGTGTTTAGTTGGAGTAGTTTGTAGTGTAGAAAAGAGCTTGCATATTCTGTGATACAGAGTAAACCATTTGTCTGAGTAGCTACATCTGACCTCTATGTTGATTAGGCATGAAATGATGTTCCTAAATATGTCAAGGTTGACAATGCCTTATTTATTTACAGAAATATGATATGTATGCATGTATGCATATTTTATTACTAAATAAATATACATACCTGAAAACTGGTAGCAAGTAGATACCTGGTATCTGTGACAACTTCTGTTGATTTACACAAGCTTTCAATGAATAACATGAAGTACCACATTACTCTATCTGGGCCAGGTTGTAAAATAGAAATATTAATGTGGCACGTATTTGATATAAAATGAAATAACGCTTTCCCTTTTACAGACCACTGTATTTGGGTTAGCAGACACATTCCTGACCTGTGCTCTGAATTATCTTGTGAAATGCTATTACATGGACAATGTCCGAGATATTTACTTAAAATATGGAAACTAGCATAATTCTAATCTGACACCTATTGCTAAACAACTATAAATATCTGCAAAACACATCAGGTAGCAGTGAGAAGTATCCCAACATTATGTAAGCTTTCATTTGATAGCATTAAGTAAAACCAACTCCTTGTAAGGCAAACTATTAATAAAAGTATTACAAATCATAGTAATGATTTGTAATACTTTTATTAATAGTTTGCCTTACAAGGAGTTGGTTTTACTTAATGGTGGTGCTGTTTTAGCATCGCCTCACAGTTAGATGTTGCCCGTTTGATTCTCAGTTAGAGCGTCTTCTGTGTGACGACATGCATGAATGGGCGTTCCTTCCTTGAAGGCTGTGCGTTAGGCCCAGCAAGCCAGCACGTAAAACTCTACTGCCAATCATTAGTGGACCGGAGTTCCACTGTGGCGACCCCTAACCAGGCAAAGCCGAAAGACACAAACATTACAAATCATAGTAATCCACCTATTGACCATCTAATTTTTATCTCATGGCATTCCTGAACTTTTGCGCTGAAAATGCCCATAAAATGCTGTTGCAAAATGCTTCCAAGTGGACACTTCCCAGAATCTTAACGTGTTAGTTATGCATATTTATATACTTTAATGGTAAACAAAACATGAATATTTAGAAAGTGGTGGCACGTGGACACCAGCTATTATTACAGAGTTTGTCAACATTATTCACCCATTTATTTGATGCATGCACACATGCTCGCGCACGCACACACACACCTCAAGAATCAAGTACAGAGCCAAAAAATAATGGGAGACAATGACCTATAATCAAGGACAGTTTGAATATTGCTGTTATATGCATAGACATTTGCTAAAACAACAGGTTTTGCATTAGCATGCATTTTTCTAAGACATATCAAAACTAACTCAAATATCTGTTACTGCTTCCTGATTAATTTACCAGAAAACAACACATTTTATGAGAAAAAGGCAAAAAATATGAGCCAAAAATCAGACAGCTGAGAGTTATGACAACCCAAGCATACATATGACAGAGAGTTGTAATAATATACCTTTCTGTGCTATATACTAGTCAAAGTAATATATATTTAACACCGTCATATAATACACAAACAGTGCATTCCATTACATCCCACACACATATAACAGTGGCCAGCAAGGCCAGATTAGTGGCTGTTTAACTGGAGCAAAAGACAAACAGGCAAGTTACTGTCATCCAACACATGTGGTTGTTTGGTGGTTTAACACAGTGGCGTAACTACCAGAGGCGAAGTGAGGCAATTGCCTCAGGGCGCCAAGCAGCAGGGGGCACTTTGGGCAGGGCATTATTTAAAAAAAAATTTATTTTTTTTTTTTTCGTCTTTAAGAAGTGTAGTTGGGGGCCGCAGGCGTGCTGACATCATCGCGCGCAGTGACTGTGCAGTACATCAAGTTTGCGAGCGGAGCGGGAACCAAAATGGATGGTTGAAGACAAGCGGTTGTTCGGTCGTTAAGTCGAGGACTACTCAACTCAACTAACTTGTGAGCGGGTCCGGGAACTGAAAAACGGACGGACGGACGGACAGACAGGATGGAAGATGTGATTTAACAGTGAGTAATCTGTGGAAGATAGGATTTCAGAGTGAGAGGTGTGTGTGTGTGTGTGTGTGTCGGATTTCAGAGTGAGAGAGGTGAGTGTGTGTGTGATTTTTAATTATAATTTATTTCAGAGTGAGTGAGAGGTGTGCGTGTGTATGTGGGATTTCAGAGTGAGAGGTGTGTGTGTGTATGGGATTTATTTGTGTGTGTGACTGTGTAGGATTTAGTTCAGACTCGAGTGAGAGGTCGGTGTGTGTGTTGGCATGCCATGTGATTGTTGAGCTATTCTCCCTGGGCCTTTGTTGAAAATGGGCACTTTCTGGCCCAGACAGACTTTCCCAGTAATCAAATGCCAGATAAATAAATGTCTGTCTAGTACATTGGAGAAACTGACACATGTTCATCTACCTTCACATTTGCTGAATGTTAAGAGTCTTGGATAAGTTGTCCATCAATATGAATGACACTTAAAGTACTTGCTGGGCTTCTGACTGTTTGTGGTAGTATTGCTGTAGGCATTGTTCCTGTAGATAGATCGTACAGCTATGGGAAGTACCGTAATAGTAGCGACTCAGGTGAGACAGTTTTGTATTAGTCTGGGTAGCGTTCCATCACACCTTCTGTTTGAATCTGGATTTGTGCTCTTGTGCTTTATTTATAGCCTGCTGGTATTAAATGTTTAGCCGGGTGTGCTTACAGTGCAGTTATTCATGAGTATTCTCATGCTTGAAGTTTCTCATGAGACAGATTAAAGTTGGCACGGGGTAACGTTGTTTTTTTATACTGGACATGAGTTTACTAATGAATGAGAAATGGTACTGTGTGACTTGGTGCATGCAGAGGACAGAATCTAATACTTGAAAAATGTGGACAAATGGTGGGCTGGAGAACAGAGCCTTATTTTTGGGCTTCCATAGTTGTATCAGAATGCGATGATGATTAGCTGGCATGATGTCACAATACACTGTACTAAGGTTCAGTCCAGACATCTGCCTGCTTTCACTGTCTCTCCCCATCCGATGGTTATCTGGCTGCCTTCCATTTTCCAAAACACTGGTTGATTCTCTACTCAAAAAATTGCCCACATATATTGCATTTAATTTTATTTTTGTTTACAGGTAATTAGTCCAGGAAACTGTTAAGATGCCAGGCTAAATTCTCAATTGTGCCAAAGTACTGTCTGGTTAAGTGACCTGCTCAAGGTTACATAGTTGGCAAATGAAGGTGAAAAAACTCGAACCCTGTACCCTTGGAACATGAAACACCTCATGATGAACTCCAAAATTTAGTCCTGTTCTCCATGCAAACCGGGTCATGACTAAAAATAAAAAAGTCTGCAAGCATGCATTCTTTTTAATCTGTTAACAAATGATAACATGAAAAATACTTTGACACAGGCTGTTGGTTATTTAATTACCTCTAATCAGCATGATCCAACAGAAATACGCTAAGAAGAAATGTTTATCCACTTAACAGACCATACCTTGGTTATGTATTTTGTCTTTAATATATATTTTAGATTTCTTCATTAAATGGAAAGGAGCCTTAATTTCAGTGAGAAGAACATATCCTTCCAAAATCTGTTCCAACTAAAAGCCTAATCAGGCAAAGACAGCTGCAACAGTGAGGCTCCTAATTGAATCTAAATTATGGACATGGGTTACCTATTTAGTGAATTAGCATTTTAATGGAATACAAACTAAACAGCAAAGTGTATAAAAAAAATCTGAGCATGAAAACAATAATATGGTGTGTGATTTAGTTCAGAGTGAGAGGTGTGTGTGTGGGATTTAGTTCAGAGTGAGAGGTGTGTGTGTGGGATTTAGTTCAGAGTGAGAGGTGTGTGTGTGTCTGGAGTGTTTCTCCATGAGCCTCTGCTAAACATTAGCTTTTGTTCCAAGTCAGACTTTCCTGGTTAACAAATGTTAAAATAAAATGACAGTCATTTGAATATCAGACTTCATATTCTTTAGAAAGTGCTTGGTGACACAAAAGCAATTTTCTAAGTGTATAAGATGGATATTTGAAATGTATCCCTATCTTTGGGACTGTATTCCCTGTTATTGGCTTCATCCAGGTTTTCTGCTAAGGGTGAGAGCTATGGTAAGAACTGAATTCACTGAATATGTTTGGGGCTATATTCCCCATTACTGGCTTTGTCCTGGTGTTTTTGCTAAGAGGTTGAGAGCTGTGTTGAGAACTGAATTCACTGAGTGTTTAGAGGACTATATTTGATGCTGAATGCTGTGGGTTCTACTCCCACAGTAGGTAGATGCATTGCTGATACTGTACTGTGTTGTAAAGGGGGTGGATGCTGCAGTCCTTTTGGCAAAGATACCTAGTAACTATGAACCTGTTATCAGTTTGCTATCCATTCCCTATTGCGGTATTACTAGCTTATGTTTTAATGCATGCAACAAAGGCAATTTATTCTTCAAGGGCAACAGTCACTATTTGTAGATGAAACAATGACATATAAAGTTGTTTACTAGCAGCAGCCTCTTTATTACTTACAGATTTTTTAATGTGGATTTTACTACTTCAGAGATTGTGCATATATGGTGGTAACACAGTATTTTTCTTTCACAAAGCAGCTGATTTGGCTAGTGGTATATTGCTCTGACTGATTTGCATCCAGAGTCCCAGACAGAAGGATGAGTATGAATTCGCGATGGTGGCAAGAAAAGCTTAGTGGTGCTCAGCGAGAAAGCGAGAGAGACAGAAAGAGGTTGCAGAAAGAGAACTGCAGAAAAAGTACCAAAACTGAGCACATACTTTATTGCTCCACAAGCATCTTGTAGTGTGACTTTGGAACAGCGGAAGAAGGACAAGGGATAACGAACAAAGATATTCAGCAGCCAGAGGACGATCAGAAGAATGCCAGTACTCACTCCGAATCCGATGATGCCCTGAATGAACAGAATGTTCCTAAACATGTGGCTCAACTACCAGAATCAAGTGCATCGACAGAATTGCTACCGCCCTCTGCTGACCGAGCATATTTTGGAAGCAAGACATTAAGCGCTTTTGAAAAGAGATTTGTTGTGATGAGTGGTGCATTGCAGCCGCCTGGTCCGTTCAAAACAGGCAGAAGGTCTTAATAAAGGCCGCAGCTTCCAGGAACATTTCTACACATGCAAAACGAAGTCTGGCTTGAGTTTCAGAAGAACATGGTTGTCCTACAGCACGGCTGGTGACAAGTGCTACTGCATTCCATGTTGGCTGTTTGCATCACCGATAAGAACTGGTGATTCATGGACTGATGGTACTTGTAACTGGAAGAATTTGTCGCGTTCCATACAGATACATGAAAATTCAGCGACCCACGCAAAAGCTTGTCAGATTTTTACTAATTGGAAGAACAATGTCACTGTCGATGTCCTGACCGACAAACAGATTATGCAAGACCGTAAGTACTGGCGCTGTGTTCTGGATCGCATAGTGAATCTGATCATTACCATGTCAAAATGCAACATCGCATTTCGAGGTCACCATGAAACTGACAGCTACACCGATGATGACAGGCCCGGCTCACGAGGATGTTTCCTGGAATTCATTCACTTAATTGCCAAGCACGATCCTGTTTTGGAAAACTTGCTGAAGCAGCCAAAAGGAACCACCAAGTACTTGAGCGGGTCTATTCAAAATGAAATCATTTACATTCTGGCAAGAGAGGTAAAGCAGCAGATCATAGACGAAATAGCGACGACCGTTTGTATCTCTTATAATGGATACAACAGTGGATTGCTCAAAGATGGATCAGTTGAGCAAAATATTTCGGTATGTGACTGTCAAAAAGAATGACGAAGGGAGGCCGGTAAGCTTGCATATCCAGGAATCATTCTTGGGGTTCACCGATGTTGAAAGCCAGAAGGGTCAAGATTTGGCATCCGTAATTACAAAGGAAATTGAAAGTGTCACTGACCTGAAGAAGATTCGCGGTCAAGGATATGACGGAGCCGCCAACATGAGTGGTGCTTACAAGGGTGTCCAGTCTTTAATGAAGCAGAAAGCACCAAAGGCCCGTTATGTTCACTGCAGTGCTCATGCATTAAATTTAGTCATAAATGATGCTGTTAAGAACGTGAAGGACATTCGAACTTTTTTGACATGCTGGAAAAGCTGTATGTATTCCTCAGTGCTATTAGCAGATGGAATCGCTTACAGAAAGATAGTAGCTGCTGCTCAATTACATTAAAGCGACTTTGTCCTACTAGTTGGTCATCACGGAATCAAGCCTTGATAGCTCTTCGCAGCGGTTTGTCGACGTGATGAAACTGTTGACTGTGTTGTCACTGACTGGCAAGGACAGTAATGAGAAAGGTGAGGCATCCGCTGAAGAAATATTTTGAGCGCTTCGTCAATGATGAACATTGTTTTACTGTCGCGCATTCTGGGACCACTAGACATTATCTCCAAGAAAATGCAGTCACAACAATCCGATGTCACATCTGTTTGCGTTCTGTTGGAATCACAACTAAAGGACCTGAGTGAACTTCGCAACAACTGGGAGACTGTTTTCTTCTCGCCAAGGAGTTAGCTCAAAGTTGGGGCATGCCATCCGAGTTTGACAGTTCAGAGAGGGTTTCTCGTGTGAAGAAGTTTCACGATGAACTTTCAAATGACTGCAGACTGGAGTCAGCAGAACAGCTATAAGGTCGAAGTGTTCAACAGAATCATCGACTACGCCATTGTCCAGATAACAACACGATTCAAGTCACTGCAAGATACTGACCAAGTCTTCACATGCTTGAAACCTATGACAATTACTGAAACGAATGATGACGAACTGCTAAAGATGTCAAAGAGTCTGATCACGGAGTACTCGGATGACATTTCAGATGAGCTGTCTGACCAACTGCTCCTGCTCAAAATGACTTTCAGTGTCCCATTGTCAGTGCTGAAATCTATCAAGGACTTGGCTGAATTCATCTTGATAACTCATTCAGAATCATCTTCCAGCTTTCCGGATATAATCACTGCTTGTTTGCTGTATCTGACACTTCCTGTGACAGTTGCCAGTGCTGAAAGAAGTTTTTCGAAGTTGAAGTTGATAAAGACATTCTTGCGTAGTACAATGTCTGAGGTTCGACTTAGTTCTTTAGCCATTCTGTCGATTGAGAGCCGACGCCTGGAAGACGTGGACACTGACAAGATCATTGATAGTTTTGCTGATAACAAAGCCCGCAAGAAGTCATTCTAGGAGTAGGATTGAACAATGGAGGTACAATTCACATTCTGGTATCTATATAATGTACTGTTTTATAATTGTGTTTTTTTTACTTTTTGCTGAAATAGCACGTCTCCAGATTTCAGTGTTTTATGCCACTGTCATAGGTCAAGCGAACGTGACTATATGTGATTTCTTTGGCTTCGGTCATCTCGATGGCTTGGGTTCCCGGGGGGGGGGGTGTTGGGGCGCCTAGGAAAAGTTTGCCTCAGGGCGCTTCTAACGTAGTTACGCCACTGGTTTAACACCAAAGCTTTTGGCTATAACATACTAATGGGCTTTATCCAGTAGCCCAAAAATGGAAATCTTCATTTTTCAGTTAACTGTAACTGTATAAACAAAACTTAGAAAATAGTGATCCTGGCTTTCATCTGGAAAAAGGCATTTGTCTCTGCTGAGTTAATCCCATTAACAAATATCCAGTATACACTGGAGTTAGGGATTGGCTCATTGTTTAAATGCAGAAGCTCTTCCTTTCCTGCACAGTGTGATGCACATACAGATATTGTTTGTTATAAAACATTTTCCTGTTTTCCTGCATGACTGACATTTGAGTTGGCTCTAATTTTAAAAAGACTACCAACTTGGCAGGCAATAAATGGACTGAAGTAGTAAGAATGGATGACTTCCGAGAACAAGAGCACAGATGCACCATAACAAAATGGTAGACTGCTTAGGTCACTTCATACTTTTGTTGCTGAAGGGAATCACCAATTAGGAAATGTCACAGAATTCTATACTATAATTTAAAGGCATTCCACTGCATACAGAAAATAAATCAAAATGGTAGGCCTGACTACGTGTGTGTGTGTGTGTGTGTGTGTGTGCGTGTGCATGTGCGTGTGTGTGTGTGTGTGTGTGTGTGTGTGTGTATGTTTAGAATTAGATATATAAAATGCTGTTTTCTTAAATTTTTCACATGTAAGCAGCACATTTTTCAAAGTATTTTTTAGAGATGCACAACTGTGGAATGTGGTCACCATGTTTGTGGATCTGTATGTGATTTACAAACACTGGAATCTAAATCTACTTTTTAAGTGACAAGCAGTTAGAAGGGCTGTAAGCATGGTTGGGGCTTTTAACTTTAAGCAGTGGTGCTGTAAGTGCTGGTTAAGGCATTCTGCAGGTCATGCTACAGGCACGAGCAAATTACCTGGGATTGAGCACTGATCAGAAGTAACAAGTTTTAGTTTCAGCCATGCTTAACAAGAACAGTAAAAGTACAGCTGCAAAATACAACATGTAAAAAATACATGTACATTATACACATGGTGCTAATCAATGAGATACTGTAGAATTTGAAAGGGAAAAAAAAAGACTGATTCTGAGGCAAAATCAAGTGGTATGGTTAGGTTATTTTACCAGAATGGATGCATTTGTAGTTAGCTTGAGTTTCAACACATTTTTAGCAGTGCACCACATTTAAAGTAAGAGGTATCTTTAAAACTGGAGGGGGCATTCCTAGTCTTTGGGGAAGAATTCTGAAAATGAATGATTGAAAGTATGTAGAACAGATTGAGGAGTTTGGAGCAGTGGACACATGTGAGTATGATTTCTGAGCTTGTTGGAGGAGGGCTTGTCTTTTTAAATTAGTGGTTAGAACAGGGACACTATGTATATGAAGAAGTTTGAGCAACTGTCATCCAAAGAACAGATCAGCTCATTGCTTAACTGGAAGCCATTTAGCTTTTTTCCAGCATTAGGCAGAGGCAGATGTGTATCCAGCATGAGGAGACCTAGGCAGTTGCCTAGGACCCGATAAGTGGAGGGAGGGTGCTGGCCAGGGGGCTTCCACAATAACTTTTTAATTTAATTTCTTCTTTAACATCTCGGTGGTGTCTACTCCTCTAAGAAGATGCACATGTACTCTACATCCATGCATACACCTTTAAAATGACATGCTCACCAATGTAAATGTAATGCAAACATGTTCCACATGTGCATGAGAGAAATGCTCACATAATGTAAACTTGTGGTAGCTGTTCCATTCATTCTTAAGTTGCTTTGACAGTGTCCATAGGTTGCCTTGCCAGTGTATGGTTCATTCCCATCCATAAGTTGCCTTGCCAGTGTGTAGTTCATTTCTGTCTATACGTTGCTGTGTATGTGTGTGAAGTGCCCTGATTAAGGATGGTAGGTTAGTCAATTAATTTACTCAGGCTCATGTACCTTGGTTACAGGAGACAAAAACCTGAATCCTCTTACACCAACCACCAGACTGCTCAAGGAGTTGTGAGTTTCATTGCATTTTCAAGGACTTGTGAGTTTCAGTGCATTTTTAAAGGAACGGTGAGTTTCAGTGCATTTTTAAGGCATTGTGAGTTTCAATGTAAGATAAGTCTACTGCTGCTCATGTTAAGTCTGTTTTCAATGTGCAACTGTTTTGGTTTGCAAATGGCAGTCAGTGTCTGTGCTATAGAATTTGGAAGCTGGGTTAATAGCACAACAGGTAACATACTTGCCTTTGATGCAAAATTCTGTGGGTTCTACTCCCATACCATGTAGATGGATTTCTAATACTGCAGTGCACTTTAATAGGGAGGTATGGGGGTACTGCAGTCTTGACTGTGTCCACCTTTGGATGAGATGATTATGAACTTGTTGTCATTTGCCAGACATTCCCTCTTGTAATTTTAGCAACTTACCATTTTTTAATGTAACACAGGCAATTAATTCTTCAAAGACAGCAGGCACTGAATTTGTAGGTGAAACATTGAAATGCAAATTTGTTTGCCAGTAGCAACCACATTAGTTACAAATCTCTTTAATCTGGAATTATTCGCATAACTTTTGCTTCTGCAGGAATTGTGCATAGTGACTGGTATGACTGTAATGACAGAAGTTTGAGTGGTCTTTTATGGTTGAAATGTTCTGAAATTGGTAGTTTTGCCATTATTGGTAAATACATTTTGCTTCATTGCTTACTGAAAAAATGTTTAAAACTACAAATATAAAATGCATTCTGACAAGTGGTGCGGTATTATTCAAGGAATATAATTTAAAACAGTTAGGAAAGTGAATCAAAGAGCACATGCATTTATGCATGGTCTTAAAAAAGGTAAACAATCATCCACTGGCCAGGTGCATTTTCTTTGAAAGTGCATTTCAATGCCATTTCAATGAACATGAGTTTCAAGGGAAGAAAAGTTTATTGTTCATGATAAGTCTGTTTTCACCGTGAAACCATATTGCTTGTTAAGCAAATGGTGCAAGTGCTGGTGCTATAAAATTTGAAATAACAGTTTTAAATTAAATCCAAATATCTGTAATCAGTGTTGAAGTAAATAAGAAAATAGTATGCAGACTGACAGGTTTGAACAGTGTTTATGGTAACCTGGGGAGAAATAGCCAAGTAATGGGACACTGGAATGGCTGGGGGGGGGGGTAAACCATTACTCTACCTAGGGCCCCATTTGACCATGATCTGGCTCTGAGCAGAGGCATTAATCTCAAGCAGATTGGATTCTAAACAGACACATTTTGTTTGTGATGTTTTGCATGGTCAAAGCTTTGTTTTCTTCTTTTGTATGCAACACCAACAAATTTAAGATCATATTTAAGATGAGGGAGTAGAATACCTTTACCTATGCCTAATCTGGAGGAGTAGATGAGAAGGGGGAGATTTTTGGGCCCCAAAAAAGGAAGGAGTTAGTCTTCTTACATGTGTTGCCCAGATGTACATTGAAATTGGGAAAGTGGTAAAAACCATACTCCAAGATATTGGTAAAAGGCGGACATTTTCTAGTAGACCAGTGTTAGGATTATGGATTATCAGGGGATTATGGGTTCTACTGAGATTCTTTCTTAACCAAATGGCATAGCTTTTGTTTCTGATGGTTATCATGACACTTTTATTGTTAATCCATTGGATGAGGGAGTGAAGGTCTGCTTGAAGGTCATGTTGTAGTGAACTGATAGAATGGTTTCAGCAGTGAAGGATGGAAATGAACCATATCATTAGGAAGGTCAGACACTTCAAAAGGGATTTGGTTAATGTAGTCAGAAAACAGAAGGGTGGTTAGGGGTAGAGACTGGATATATATGGGTTAAATTTATGTATGACAGATAGGGGAGTTAAAGTGGACATAAAAGTAGTAATTATTCAGATGGCTATGAAACCAGAAGATAGCATCAGTGATGACACCTATTTCAATAAGATGGTCTAAAATAATGGATTGGTTGACCATATCAAATCCTCTTGTATGGGCAATGAAAATAGTACCTGAAAGCATAGTTTTGTCCATCCTTATGAAAATGTCATCTGTTAGAGACAAAGGGCAGTGGAACTGCTCTGTCCAGACCAGAAACCATGTTGTTTGTGTGACAATAATTGGTACTGGCCTGTGTCTTTGACAACTGGAGAGAAGTATTTTTTTCTAAGAACTGCAAACGGTGAGGAGGATATGAGTGGGAATGTACCATGAGATTATCTTGCATGGGCAGAGGGATTACAATGGCAGTTTTCCACATGTTGGTCATAGTGTTACTTGTTCATTATATCACTTGTTGGGGAGAACCACATAAAAAGAGAGCTGTGTGCTAGGTTCAAACATCTACAGACTCTGTGTATGCATACTAATGTATGCAGGAAATATAATAGTCCAATGAACAAGGTGGATGCTGTGTTCAGTAAAATAAAATGAGTCAAGTACATGTACAAAACAGAACGTTAGGTAACTAGGAGCATATCTAAAAGATGAAGTCATAAAAAGTTTAATTTGCTGGATATTTCTGTGTTCAGCTTATTTTTCATATAGGAAATGTAAGGTGCTACATTCAGCCACTAAAAATATATAGTTAAACTGCCTGAAAAAATAGCAGAAATATATCACTATATACACACTGATGTCATAGGATCATAGGTTCATAGGCAGGTACTAGGCTATCTGCCCAAAGGCATTTATAAGCCTAGCCAGAATGTGTTGGCTTTCACTGTCCCCTTAGATTATTTCCCTGTGCCTCTGTCCAGCAGAGCCACTGAAGTGATCCTCATGGTAAACTTTCTGTTTCCCATCCACATGTCAAAGTTTCTCTTGAAGAGTGTTAGCAAGGAGCTCTGCCTAATGTAAATTGGAATCTTGTTCCAAAGCATGGGAAGTCTCTGGGACAGGAATCTATCCCTCCAGCACGTTCTATTTATTGTTGTGGTGAGGTTTAGATCCCTAGAGCATGTGGCTTGAGGGGATAAGCTTTTCTTTAGGTGGAGCATGTTCATCAGTTCTGGGTTGGACATGGTCTTGTATGTCAGGCAGAGATCACCTCTGAGTAGGCGGTATGCAACCAAGTACAGCTGAGTTTCTTCAGTCGAGCTGCATAGGGCATCTGTTTGAAGCCAGTGATCCTCTTGGTGAGGTTCTTCTGTGGTCTTTCCAGCTGTTGCAGGTGTCTTTGTAAGGTACATCCCAAATGGGGTGTTGTACTCTATGATGGGTCTGATGAGTGATGAGTAGAGGGGCACAATGACCTCTTTTGATCTGGATGCAAACCCTTTTGTGATTAGGTGAGCCACATAGAAGGATTTTCTAACCACTTTGGCAATGTGATTATCAAAGGAGAGATCACTGTCTCCTTGGGTCCCCAGATCCCTTATTACGTTTTCCGTATTTAGGGGACTACCCTCTATGTGGTAGTTTGTGGGTACTTTGTTTTTTCCAGAGGGGATGACTATGCATTTTTTGGCATTTAGCTTGAGGCCATGATTTTGACACCTGGTATCCATCTCAGTGAGACCATTTTGGAGGATGTCTGTGTCAGCTGGAGAGTCAATTATAGCCCCTAGTTTGCAGTCATCTGCGAACATGGTCAGCCATAGTCCTCCTGTGCCTGCCTGTACCTCTGAGAAGTAAATGCCAAACAGGAAGGGTCCTAGGACTGAGCCCTGGGGAACGCCACTTGTAACCGGTTTAGCGTCAGACCTAGCTCAGACAACTCTCACCATGTGGGTTCTGTCCATGAGCCTGTTGGTAACCCATCTTGTGACATAGGGGTTTATGTTCAGGCTGGTGAGCTTGTCTATAATACCAGAATGGGGAATGGTGTCAAAGGCCTTTGTGAGGTCTAGGTAGGCTGTGTGTACCACATTTCCCTCACCTATAGTCTTGGTAACTGTCTCAAAGATTTCCACCAGGTTTAAGAGGCATGATCTGCCTTTAACAAAGCCGAACTGGATAGGGTCCAGTGTTTGGAGGTTCCCAGTGTCTCTGTTGATGAGTTCCATGATGATGCGCTCCATAGCCTTGCAGACCAAGCTAGTCAGGCTTATAGGGTGATAGTTCCCGGGGTCTTTTGTAGCTCCACTTTTGTGAAGCGGAATAACCGTTGCTGTGCGCCACTCTGTGGGTATGTAGCCTGTGGAGAGGCTGAGTTTGAGCAGTGTGTTTAGGTGAGGGGTTAGTTCATCTTTGAGCTTATGTAGGACGTAGCCTGGGACACCATCTGGTCCCATTGTTGCTGTGTTTTTGGCTTTGGAGAGGGCTGTTTTATCCTGATTGTCTGTGATTTCAGGGGCTCTACATTCTCCTGGTATGGTTATGGGCCCTTTTGGGGGTGAGAGGGGGGTGAAGTTTGCACTGAACCTGTCTGCCAGGATTTTGGCAATATCGGTCGGTTCAGTGTATTTTGTGCCATTCTGCACTAACTCTGAGCAGATATGAGCATTGCCACTTAGATTCTTGACATAGCTAAAGAATGCCTTGTGGTTATCTTTGGAGTCCTTGGCAATTTTTCTTTCGAAACTTGTCTTGGATGATTTTATAAGGGATCATAGTTTCTTGCTGATACTGATCATGGATGTCTTCCCTTCTTGGGATTTTACTCTTTTCTGTACTAGTTTCCTCCTTCTATTGTATAGCTTGTTTATGGCAGGGTCCACCAGACTGGTTTCCTTTTCTTGGAGGAGTGAGTCTTGGTTTTGCTTGGGGTAGCACGATTCATGCATTCTTGTAGGTGTCCATAGAATGCATTAATAAATGATTTTGCAGCTTGTACAGCGTTATCCTTTAGCATGGGGCTTTGAAACTTTCCACCTTGGACTTAAGTAACGTGAAGTTTGCTTTTGAAAAGTTTTTCATGGTGGTTTCCTTGTCTGGGGGTGGTGGCAGAATGTGGATATCCAAAGTAATTTGTTTATGGTCAGATCTAACCAGCAAGGAGTTGACCTCTGGTGTGGAACACCGGTTACCCATGTTGGTGATGACCAGGTCCTATATGTTGTCACCTCTGGTGGGAGTGTTGACCAGTTGAGGGCATTTGAGTTTATAAATTCTAGGAAATGTTGGGCAAGGGAGTTAGTACTTGAGTAGTTCTCCCAGTTAATAGTTGGGTAATTGAAATCACCCAATATTAGGGTGTTTGGTAGGACCTTTATGTTTCCCAGTGTTTCCAGAAACATGGAATGGGGGTCCTGGGACATGGTGGGTGATCTGTAGCAAGCTACAATTTGAATTGCAGTTTTGACCATTGTTAGTTGCACGTGGATGAATTCTGAAGCATCATGCTGTGCCACTAACCTGGAGGTGTGAGAATCCTTGATGAATATGGATATGCCCCCCCCTTTTGTATTTCAGTCCGGGTTCTGTGGCTGAAATTTATGGTATGAGTTGTAGCCTGGTAGTGCTGGAGTGCTCTCTGGAGCCTTAAACCAGGTTTCTGTTACTGCACATATATCGATTTTCTCCATACTGTGCCACTAACCTGGAGGTGTGGGTATCCTTGATGAATATGGATACGCCCCCACCTTTTGTATTTTGGTCCGGGTTCTGTGGCTGAAATGTATAGTATGAGTTGCAGCCTAGTAGTGCTGGGGTGCTCTCTGGAGCCTTAAACTAGGTTTCTGTTACTGCACATATATTGGCTCTCTCCATACTGAGGAGTGCCTCGAGTGCTTGCATTTTGAGGTTTACACTTCTGGCATTGAGTAGAATTACCCTCAGTTTTTGGTTACTGGTGCTATTTATGGCTGTGGGTTTGTCTTTTGAGCCTTGCCTGAAAAGGCACTATGGGGGTGGCAAGAGCCCTGGCCAGTATTCAAAAGCCTAAGGGTGACAGGTGCAAGCCATCTCTAGCAAAGCAGTGTAGCTTGTCGAGCATGTCATCCCAGGTGGACAGACACTGGATCCCCTTTGAATGACAGCAGAACCTTAGCCAATTGTTGAAATTTATATTTTTTTCTTTATACCATTGTATCATTCTTGGTGAGGGCAGGATGCTACTCAGGGTCAGGGTCATACCGGCCTGGGCTACATGATCAGAGAGCTCTTCCATGTCTCTTTTCATGTAGTCCAGGGAGGTACGGCTCAGGTCATTCACACCAACATGGGCAATGAAAGAAATATATCACTGTATACATTGATGTCATCTTTCCATTGCAAATACCTTGCTTCATCATTGAGGTAGGCATTTTCCAGTAAAGATTCCACAAACAGCAGAGAAACAGAAATTACCAAAAATTATTAGGTTAGGTCTGTCAAAGCCTTACTTGAATCTGCCAGGCCTGGCTCATACTGGAATAAGGGTACATTTGCATATCAGTATGAAATTTAGGACTACTGCTATTACAATGTGCATTGGATATGCTATAAACACAACCACAACAAAAAAGTGAAGTAAAAAATGAGATGACAATTTCTAAATAATTGCATGTACCTGAATAAGCAAATCAATGTGTGTGTGTGTGTGTGTGTGTGTGTGTGTGTGTTTGTGTGTGTGTGTGTGTGTGTGTGTGTGTGTGTGTGTGTGTGTGTGTGTGTGTGTGTGTGTGTGTGTGTGTGTGTGTGTGTGTGCATACATGTGTCTAGGTGCCAAACTTGTTTGTGATGCACTAGATGCTCTTCATAAGTATCAGTGATTCAGAGACTTACACTATATGGGTTATGTGATGCCTCACCTCTGGCCCAGTAATCAAGGAGCCTCAATCCTCACCACTAGCACCAGTGGGGGATGTACATTGGTAGGATGACAGGTACACACATAGTATTTCCAGATGCAGCTCACTGCATCACATTTAATTTCTGTTAAGAACAAACAGAGACCACAGTCAGTCCGGGGCTGGTTTCTCCCTCTTTCTCCAGATCCACAGTAAGACGTTCGACTGGGACAGCTATAGAGTTGAGATCTCAGCTGAGTGGCCAAGCCAAGACCTCCAACACACTCTCTGTCCAACCAGTACTTCATGTCCCTGCCCAAGTAGCTGACACACACACTCCTGGAGATTTGTTTTACACACACCAGGGAAAGGCTGACACAGGTTTACTAGCTATGCCGCCTTCTGCCCAGACTATAAGGTAGTTATTACTGCCACCATCCACCTCTTTATCAGCTAGTTTAAAGCCCTTAACAAAGGGTGCCCAATCTTACTGTGTAATGTTACTATCAATAAAAATGGTAGTTTGAACAAGAGCAAGGCTATTAGGAGTGGCCCATACAGTGTCACCAAATAAATGTGCAAGTACTCTCAGAACTTAAATATGTCTCCACACAAATCAGCCACAATGAAAGATTTAAATATATTTAATAATAAATATAAAAGAACAAGACAATATTAAAAAAAAAAAAATATATATATATATATATATATATATATATATATATATATATATATATATATATATATATATATATATATATACACACACACACACAAACATATATATATATATATAAATAAATATATATATATATATATATATATATATATATATATATATATATATATATCCATAAATGGGATCACTACTAAATCCCAAAGTTATACAATACCAACGCCCAAAATACCGAGACTAAAATCCCGAAAAACAGAATTACCGAATATCCACAATATCGACGAGCGCATTACTGAGAGCCCAAAATATCAAAAAACACCAGTCTGGAAAATGCTAATAGTGAAATGTGTAGAGCTGTGCTTTCCCAATGTGCAAACTACTGATACATATACTCAACTCTTGAAATTCGCAATCGTGAACGTACATCCTAGTGACCTCATTAAGTTTCACATCACAAATCCGTTCCCGTGATTCCAGAAAGTGAAATATTTCCAAAACATGTATAACTTACTGCCACACCAAACATGAAATAGCCAATAACAAAATAATCCACATCTAAAGTGAATAACATTGTCTGTGCGCTGGTACAACGATAATAACACCATCACATCTTGAGGACACGAGCAACAGCTTTAACTAATTCTAAATTTGTGTAACTATCCTTATTCTCTAATATTCTTTGAAAATGATTATGCCTTTCAATTAGTTTCTTATGTTTCGGTGATGGAGGACAACCTGTGGCAAGTCTTTCATGCAGTCCCTCAACATGATTCTGTTCCTTTGCTAGAGCTGTCATAAGAACTGAAATATCGGTTGCTCTGTTTCCTAATATGCATTTAAGTCGGCGATGCCACACTTCCACTGAATTTTGTGTGTGGTAAAAACAGCCTGTTAAGTTCAGAGATGTTCCAGAATGAGCTAGGGAATAAGGCAGGGAATGTTGTTACTGTTGTAGAACGTGCTGTAAACTTCCGTAATCTTCCCAAAACGTACCAATCAGAGAAATATTGTATAATGTCTTTACCTTCTTGTATGAATTTCTCTTTTAAGTTACTAAATGTAGGTAGGATGTCTGCTTCAGGCAAATATAAATAATCCAAAAATCTGGGAACAAATCTTTAATATTGTGTTGGCTTAATTTTCTGAATCCAGTTATCCCCTGGATGTACATACTTAAGTTGGAAGTCCGTATTAATAAGCCTGTATATTGATATCAGATCTTTTAATACTCTTTTCCAGAATTTTATTTCAATGTATAATGATCTTATTTAACTGTTGGAAGCATTCATGTATATAATGTATATATATTGTAGCATTGTTGTTATAAGTTTCTTTTAGATACTGTTTTCCTTTTTGTTTTTTTTTTTGCTTTGTGTATTATTGTATTAACAATTGGAAAATAATAAAGATTTATTATTGAAAAAAAAAGAAGCTAAAGCTACCAAACATTTAACCGCCAAATGGAATGTATGACTCGAATTATACAGTGACCCTAAGCCAAGCTGTTGCACTTTTCTCCAAACATTTTGTCCCAAATGGAACAAGCAACCTCTTGACTGAATGCCACTGAAATGTAATCTAATACTCTTGGCCACCTCAAAGTCACAGAGAATGAATTGTAGTGTGAGCTCAAATTCATTGACCAATAGAAAATACAGTATGCAATGCCACATCATGTTGTAGACTCTTAAGGATTTCTTGAATATTAAACAATACGACAAAGGCACACATTTACTATACCCGGCATATTTCACTATGCTATGAATACTGTACAGCTAATGGCATAGTACACCTTTGCAAAAGTATGTGCCGTCCATTAACCATATAGCAGCTAAACTTAAATCATGTAAGTTATTTACCATACTAAAAACTACCACTGTAATTACTGAGGTGGGATCCACCATTCATTTTTCAATGAAAACACCAGTCTGAAATGGAAACATACTCATGTCTAAGGTCTGCAGTGTTAAATCAGGGAAATGTGAGTCATGATGATGTTTATAGTGTACTCATCTGATCTGTTGTAAGAGTGCTTTTCTACTGGATAAACTAAGTACACATTTAAGAGAGGTAGATGCCATCACATCTTCAACAAGCATACAGGGTGTATCTGTAGATAGAGAAGCTCTCTCTTTCAGGCTACCACAAACATTATACTTTTCTACCTCAAACGAGTCTCCAACATGATTGTGCGGCATGGTTTTAAGCAGTTGTTCACCTTCAGACAATGACACTGTGACAGTTCTACCTTTGCAACTCCCACTCCATTTCAGCTCGCAACACCAATATCTTCTAATATGGAATTTCCTTTCTAAATGGTACAAGTAACCCTCTATGACTAAGACTTATTTAGCTTTCTGTGATTGCATTCTACTATATATTTGCCCAACAACCCCAGGCACGTCATAGCACTCGTTAGACATGATAGTATTATCAAGCTTTGTACGATGTTTTAAAGGAATCGTACCCCTTTTATACCTGTGTTCATATGCTCCGTTTCTGAATGTGGATTAAACTGTTGTAGTACATATTTTGTGATTATGCAGTTTGTGATTTTCACATTTCAGTAATTCCATCTTTCTGTACTTTAGTCTTGGTATTTCGGGCATCTACTTGTGATCCTATATATATATATATATATATATATATATATATATATATATATATATATATATATATATATATATATACAGTAACATCAGAGTTCAAAATCACAGGAAATATTTAAAACATTGCAGGACAGTCTCAAATAAATAAAAAAAAAATATCTAAACTATGTTTCACTATATTCCTGACTGAATCTAAGAGAACTATACTGTTCCCTAGACCTACCTACTCATAGCAAGACAGATGTGGTGAGTGGATCTTGATGTCAGTTCAAAGACAAAATATAGAATGCTATCTCTCTCTCAGAGAGTTCTTAAAGTAATATCTTAAATATTACTGCTGGGATAGCTTGCAGAATGACATCACTTCTTGTCATCTGATTCTATCCCTGGTGAAAAACAACCATTGATGCAGCTGGTAGCATTTAACATCTACCTGTGAAAATACATACACAAAGGCTTTTCTTCAAATCGTGGTACTTGCTGGATGTCATAAAACAATAAAGCATGTGCAAGACAATGAAGAAAGTTCCCTAGTTTTAGACATTGTGTCTTCTTGTTGCCTTAAAGTTATTCAAATTCAGCTATTTTTCTGAAGTTAACCTCTTGTGTTCCAGTTTCCACTGTTAAAATATATACATTCAAATAGTTACAATAGTGTATGTATTTTTTGTTCCCTTCCAGTAAGGCATGCTGTGGATCCATTTTTAAACAGCACTTTGTAAAATACCTCTTCAGCACACATGTCTATACAAACCATCTTATATGACATACAGTTCTAATATATTTGTAACACAAGTATATGAATCATGTTGATATTCACAAATGACATATAATTATTTACAAAATTCCAGATAGCTGGGCTGGAAGTATCTCCTTTTGTGACAGGATATATCCTGCTAAGGATACATCATCTGGTAGACTGCATCCAAAGCCTTCGGGGTACCATCCGTGTGCCCAAACTATTAGTTAGCTTAATTAATGCTAACTAAAAGGAAGGTTTAGGCACCAAGCCCTTCACAGCTTTCCTGCTGCTGAAGTGAGTGCTCCTTTGAAGATAAATGGTCAGCTAATGCTGTTCATTTTTTCTACCCAATAGCCAGTCTACGGTTTACTGGTGCTACTCCAGACTGAAAATATGCCTTTGACTCACTCATTCCTTCTCAGTGTGCCTACTGTGGGACTCTGAGCAAGTCACTTAACTGGACAGCACTCCCGGATCACACTTGAAAAGGAACACACACTTGTATTCAGTCAGCTTACTTAAAAATGCCCCAAAAATTTGCTCATTTGGGTCGCATTCAAAGTTTACTGTCTCATGCATTTATTTGCAGATTGAAAGTTATTATTAATGGTAGTTTCTTTGCAGTAGCCAATAAATTTGTGCACTGTACCAATTCCACAAGGTGTCACAAAGTAGTGACACAAAAGGAGATCACTAGTATGCACACATACTGATGTATGCAGCTTTGTTATAGGTTCATAGGTTCATAGGTTCATACTAGGCTATCTGCCCTAGGGCATTTATAAGCCTAGCCAGAGTGTGTTTGGCTTTTGCCACCCATTTTAAATGAATTTTGCTGTGCCCTTTTTCGAGGTTAGTATACTGTGTCTCTGTCCAACAGTGACACAGAAGTGATACCCGGGGTAAACCTACTATCTCCCATCCACTCATCAAGATTCCTCTTCAAGAGAGTCAATGAGGGACTCTGCCTAACCTGGACTGGGATTTTATTCCAGAGTGAAGGGAACCTCTGGGTTATGAATCTGTCCCTCCAGCATGTCCTATTTATTACAGTGCTGAGGTTCAAGTCTCTCGAGCTCGTAGCTCGATGGGATTTGGATTTTCTGAGGTGCAGCATGTCCATTAATTCCGGGTTGAACATGGCTTTATATGTCAGGCACAGATCGGCTCTGAGCAGGCAGTATGCCACTGAGTAGAGCTTGGGTTTCTTTAACCGGGCAGCATATGGCATCTGTTTGAGCCTTTGATCCTCTTGGTGAGGTACTTTTGGGGTCTTTCCAGTTGCTGCAGGTGTCTGGTAAGGTACATCCCAAAAGGGGCATTGTACTCAATTATGGGCCTGATGAGGGATGAGTAAAGAGGCACGGTGACCTCCCCTAATCTAGATGTGAATCCCTTCATGATTAGGTGGGCTATATAAAATGTTTTTCTAACCACTTTGGCCACGTGGTTGTCAAATGAGAGATTGCTATCAACTTGGGTCACCAGGTCCCTAATTACTTCTTCCGTACTTAATGGATTACCACCTATGTGGTAATTTGTGGGCACTTTGTTTTTGCCAAAGGGGATGACTATACACTTTTTGGCATTTAGCTTGAGGCCATGGCTCTGGCACCAGTTGTCTGTTTCTATGAGGCCCTTTTGCAGGATGCTTGTGTCGGCTGGACAGTCGATTATGGCACCCAGTTTGCAGTCATCTGTGAACTTGGTCAGCCACAGCCCTTCCATGTTAGCCTGTACCTCTGAGAAATATATACCGAACAAGAGAGGTCCTAGGATTGAGCCTTGTGGGACTCCACTTGTAACTGGTTTGGAGTCTGACATGGCTCCAGCAAATCTAACCATGTGGGTTCTGTCCTTGAGCCAGTTTGCAACCCATCTAGTGACATAGGGGTTTATATTTAAGCTGGTGAGCTTATCTATAATGCCCGAGTGGGGTATTGTATCGAAGGCTTTTGCAAGGTCCAGGTAGGCTGTGTGGACCACCTTCCCCTCGTCAATGGCCTTGGTGACTGTTTCAAAGAAATCAACCAGGTTTTAGAGGCAGGATCTGCCCTTAACAAAGCCGAACTGGGTAGGATCCAGTGTCTGTAGGTCCCCAATATCTTTATTTATGAGGTCTATGATGATCCTTTCCATAGCTTTGCAGACCAAGCTAGTCAGGCTTATGGGGCGATAGTTTCCAGGATCCGTTGAGGCACCACCTTTGTGGAGAGGGACCACTGTCGCTGTACGCCACTCTTTGGGTACATATCCTGTAGTAAGGCTGAGATTGAGCAGTAGTTTTATGTTTGGGTTTAGTTCTTCTTGGAGTTCATGTAGGAAGCAGCCCAGGACACCATCTGGTCCCATTGATGCTGTGTTTTTTGCTTTGGAGAGGGCGGCTCTTACCTGAGCATCTGAGATGTCAGGGGGGCAGCACTCTGCTGGGATAGATATTTGCCCTTTTGGAGGGGAAGGGGGGGGGAGACATTTGCACTGAAATTGTCAGCTAGGATGTTGGCAATGTCTGTGGGTTTGGTGTATTTTTTGTCATTTTGGACTAATTCTGAGCATATCTGGGAATTCCCACCCAGGTTCCTAACATAACTAAAGAAAGCCTTGTGATTATCCTTAGTGTCCTGTGCAATTTTTCTCTCGAAGCTGGCCTTAGACGATTTTATGAGTGCCCGTAGTTTTTTGCTAATACTGATCAGAGATGCCTTCTCTTTTTGGGATTTTGCTCTATCATGTAGTAGCTTCCTCCTTCTATTGTATAGTTTGTTTATGGCTGGGGTCCACCAGACAGGATGCCTAACCTTGGAGGATTGGGTCTTGGTTTTATTTGGGATTGCATGATTCATGCATTCCTGAAGGTGTTCATAGAATGCGTTTATAAAGGATTCTGCAGTCTGGGCCATATTTTCCACAGGCCCGGGGGCTTTGAAGGATTCCACCTCGGTTTTGAGGAGTGTGAAATTTGCTTTAGAGAAGTTTTTCACTGAGGTTTTCTGGGCAGGGGCTGGAGTCGGGATGTGAATATCTAGTGAGATTAGTTTATGGTCTGATCTTACCAGTGAGGGATACACTTCTGGTCTGGAGCATAGAGTCCCCATGTTAGTGATGATCAGGTAAAGTATGTTTCCCCTCTTGTGGGAGTGGCAACAAGTTGTTCCATAGCATTTGAGTTTATAAATTCTAGGAACGTTCGGGCTAGGGTGTTGGAGCTAGAGTAATGCTCCCAGTCTATGTTAGGGTAGTTGATGTCGCCCATATAATGGTGTTTGGAGAGACCTTCATATTTTCCAGTGTTCTCAGGAAGGCCGAGTGGGGTTCCTGGGTTTGGGAGGGATATACACACTGATGACGCTTTAGTTAAGGGAAACCGGTCTGTGGGGCAGACTGCGTGGCTAAATAAAGCCTTTATACCCAAAAACGGCTATTTGTACTTATTTGTACTAAATTTGGTTTTCGAGTGCTGGAAAACAGGTTGGTGAGCTGCATGAGCTGTAGTTGATTTCCGAGCACCTTGGAGGATACGTGCACAGACGGATTGGGGAAGGTTTATATATATATATATATATATATATATATATATATATATATATATATATATGGGATCCGTACAGATCCCCGAACAGCAACATCACCGAAACAGATTCGGCCGGGCATACTTGCTCGAAAGTGCTTTTCACAGAAGAAGCACTTTCGTATAAGTATGCCTGTTGTGGAGATCGCACTACAGTGGGGATAAGGGAAAATTCCCTTTTCCCCACTGCAGTGCGACCTCAGAGTGAGAATATTAAAGTAGTGGTGTGGGGGTGCAGGGGGGTTTGCCCCCCTGCAAAAACATAAATGTAATTTTTTTTTTTAACACACTTTAACGAAAGTGCTTTTTTGGTGAAAGCACTTTCGTTAAAGTGTGTTCTGTGATTGTGGATTCGGACTATTGAATGGATGGATGATGAAACCTTGTATGGATGCCCTACAGCCCCAGTAAGGGGGAAGCCAGACAATGAGGTTTCGTTTCTCTGTAGCACTCAAGTAGGAGGAGGAAGTGTGTCACAGGTAAAAAGCACTCTCTAGACCACCTCAATGATGGGTGCTCCTGATGATCAGTTTCATGGGGGGAGTGACTTTATGGTCAGCATGCAGGAGACAAAAGCACCAAGACAAAAGTATGTTGCAGCTAGAACAAATTCTCTTGTGTGTGGTAGTTTACGCTGACCTCATTTAACTCTACTGAAAGTGAGATTAGTGAACATGAAACTTATTCCCTTGTTATAATTGTTTCCACTATACTATAGTTTCACTGTGAGGCTAATCTTTAAGGATATAAATCTTCACCTTTTTTAAAGTTTACATAAAGTTTTAAAAGACTTCAAGCTCATTGAAAATTAAAAAAAAAATCAGTTTTAAAGACTGGCAAATGCTTGAGTTATTGTTTAACTATTCATATGATACAGCATTGCTGTTAATAACTGCCCTGCTATGTTCTGGTGTCCTTTTTTTTATCTCCCTGGCATTATTCTATGGGATGGGGGGATGTGCAAGAGAGAAAGAGTATATGAGTTTTATATAAATATATATATATATATATATATATATATATATATATATATATATATATATATATATACTCTTTGGTACTTACGTATTATCGCAACCACATTTCTGAAGTCGTGTAATTCAGAATGGTTTTGCTTCTTTAAAACATTTTTTTCTCATTTATACATTTAGTAAGACTGAAGCGAACAACTGTTCAGTTTTTCCATAACCTTACTTCAGGATAACTAAACATTCTTTGAAGAAAAATAGCAAAACTTGGAGTCACTACGTAACTTGCTGCTGGGAAGGTGGTATGGCTCATTTGCTGTACTCCAGGCAGACAGATGACTTGCAGATTTATATGCTTGCATTTCTGGTAGGACTGATGAAAAACCACACATTGGACTTAAATTATTATTAATTTTTGGATGGCGAACATACAACAAAAATACAAAGTAATTGTTGGCATCAAATTCAGAGTGGGTTTAGTCAAGGCTGCATCTCGAACAATGTATAGGCTAAGGGAGTTTACTTCTTTAAATGATTGCTTTGTTTTAAGCAATTACTGCAAAACATTATCAAAATGCCTTGTTTAAAAGAAAGCTGCATGGGGCATTAGCGGTTTGTGAAACACATACAGGATTGCAGGTCCCCTGCTTTTCTGGTCATTTTAGTACACCAAGTGGTTGTAGACTCTGTGTTTTCAAAAACGCGATTGATGAAAAATGTTGTCCGCTTGCAGTTGGTTAAAAAACTTCTGCTTCATAGTCCTGTTCGGATTTCACCACAACTGTGATACAAAAGACTTAAGAACAAAGTCATTTTGTGAAAACGTAATGAATTAGACAAGATGGCAAATGTGGTTGCGATAAAATAAATCAAGAGAATAAGAGAAATTGCCCTTGTTTTTCTAAAATCGATTCTTTTGAATGATTGAAAAAATAGCATTTTTCTTAATGAAATGAAAATATGAGCAAATTTATAATAAATTAAATCAACACATAGCAGGTCTCACAGAATTGCTTTTATCAGGAAAGCTTCCTACAGAGAATTTACTTTATTCACATTGTTTTTGCTTCCTGTATTCACCCGCAAAAATGAGGTTTTGCAGTATTTATCTAGTTTTTGTCAACAAGTTTAGTTGCCTATAAAGATAACTTAAACATATTTATTTAAATTTTCAACTTCCATTTTAAATTTCATTGTTTTACAGAGTTAGCCATCAGAAGAAAATATGGTTAGACAGTTAAAAGTTTAAAGGGTTACCTTTAACCTGCCAATATGTGCACATGTTTAGACATGTCAGTTAGAAAAGCACATTTTACTTCTAGCAAAGCTGGAGACTTAGAACTTAAACACCTGGCACGCTTCCCAATTTGCTATTAAAACACAAAACAGCTTAAAACCAAGGAAATATGCATAAGCATAACATAATTAAGATATCCAAATGTCAGCTTAAATTAGCCTAGTAAAGTGATGGAAACACAGGGGTTCTTTTTTGTATTCACCATGCTAAACATAACACTATTAATTTCTTTAGTTTGTATGCATGCAAAGTTCAAAATGCTTTCACTCTTGCAAGCCACTGCTTCATAAAATACCTCACAAAGAATAGCTCACAAAACTCTGAAGCAATAAAAGTGAAAGAAATTAATTTGTCTTAATAATTATATAATTTCTATCATCTCACCGGTATAACAGCAGTCATAATTAAATTAATACATAAAATGCATTGTGCTTTGCAACTGTTTTAATAAAAATCAGGCAGATTTAGATCATAAGGAGATAAATACATCAATTCCCAAAAATATGATCACAGAGCATAATGTAAAAGAATTCTGGTGAGATATGGGCTTACCAGATCCTAATATGCAATTCTGTTCATACCACTGTAAGAACATGGGATGCACTCTAAAAAGTTTCACTTTGGATAGACAGTGCTGACCTGTGTTACTGATTTACTCCTCACTGCTTGATAATGGACTGGTTGAAGTTGAACTGAAGGAATAATATCCAAAATGGTGATACATACAAAAAAAAAAGAAATAAAGAAATGAAAAATACATGTATCTATGCCAGTTTTTAAAAATGCCTTGCTTAATAAAAATATTTAAAATGACTGTCATAACTGAACTGTAACCTCAGATGTAAAAATATAGATATTCATACATACAAAAATAATTTCTAAAGTTTTCAGATGCAGAAGCCATCAGTGACAAAAATTAAAAAGTTTTGCTTTTAAAATTCAAGTTGCTGCTGTTCCATTATCTTTGAAGGCAGAAGTAAAATCGGAGAAACACTTTTTATACCTGAGTTGTGCAGGTATCATCCCCCGACAATTTTATTAGAATATGTCAAATTGTTTTGCAAATACATCACTATACATACAGGAAACAAAACAGTAAATAACAGGAGCATAAACTTCTGGAAAATGTGTAGCAGTAAAAAGATTAATAAATGACACTACAAAGAAGAATTTTACTCCATATTACCATTTTGTAGCAGCAAAGGTCTAAGCCAAAAAGATCTGTCCATCATCAACATGATAGTCTTTGTTCATACTGCTACAAACCAGTATACTATTACATGCTGTCATTTTGGAACAGAGGTACCCTCACATAAGTACTCATCTCTCTCTACAGTTGGTCTAGGTTATAATGGGAAGACAACATTAAATGTTATCATCAAGCAGTAACAAAACCATTACACAGATACTCAAACCCTCACCAAAATGTTGGTGCATGCAGTCCATGTTATCATCATGAAACACCACCACAAGTGTCTGGCACTACAATAGATTGTTATACATTACTATACTGGGTAATTTCAATGTATGCTTTCCTAACTCAAATTATAAGTTAGACTGACACACAGGATAACTGGACAGTAACAGTCACTCTTCATAGCACAATGACACACTGGCACAACAGATAGCATTGTCTCCTGAAGGCAAGAGGCTCGCCGGTTCAATTTTCAGCTGGGGTGCCTTCTGTATGGAGTCTGCATGTCCTCTCTGTGTTTGTGTGGGTTTACTCCAGGTGCTCCGTTTTCTTCCCACATTTCAAAAACATACAGTATGTGGATTGAACACCCTAAACTGGCCATAGGTGTGTGTGTGTGTGTGTGTGTGTGTGTGTGCGTGCGTGCGTTTGTGTGTGTGTGTGTGTGTGTGTGTGTGTGTGTGTGTGTGTGTGTGTGTGTGTGTGTGTGCACAGATGTGTGGTGTGAAAAAACTACCATGGTAGGGCTAGCCACCGGGTAGTGTAAACTTTGGCCCTAGATGATTGTCACTGTTGAAGTGACACCCTGACGCTATGTGCAAAAATGGGGAAAAAGGGGATGTGGATGGATGGATGGATCAGGCATTCTTCAGGTGATACGTTACAACTGCTCATGCATCAAGAAAATACAGAACAAACTATTATTTATTTAACATTTGTTGACCAGGAAAGTCTGACTAGGACAAAGCTTATATTCAGGGGCGGCCTGGGATGCAATGCTCCAGATGTATGTATTTGGAATGTGAGAGAAAACCCATGGAAATGCAGGGAGGACATGCAGACTCCACATAGAAGACACCCCAGCCAAGAATCAAACCGAAGAACCTCTTGCTGTGAGGCTTCCACTTTAACCACTGCACCACCCTATTCATACTAATGTGATCAAATATTGGTTTTCCTGACTGCTTTAGTGTGTTACAGTTTGCCTGTAAAAGACTGGAACGTTATAGCAGGTTGGCACAGCATGATTACATGTACCTGGTTATGATAGAGGGCAGGAGAAAAGCACTTTCAGAGCAAATCACAGCTTAGTCTGCTTGCTTGCATTCCTGCTTAACAGCTGACTTAATAAAAAGTACTTCTGCTGACCGAGAATCTTTCAACTTCATAAAGTTTATTTTTTGCAAAATTTATGATTTATTGCATTTGTTTACTGGAAGAGTCCAACAGCGCAGAAAGCTTCCCCTTTTCAGTAAAGGCCTAAGGAGAAAATCAGAAAAAAAATTACATTACATAAATAAACTACAGTTGTGCAAAATCTTACCAAAATGGTAGATGTCCTTCTCTTCACTGTTGCAGTATTTCTTACAATAGGGATCCCCTGCCAAGGGTAGCCCAACATCTGCCCAGGATACCAAAGCCTTTAAGTTGTGAAGGGTATTCTATATGTAACACATATGCTCCCTGCATACAGCATATAGCATAAAGGTGACATCTGGACATACCATCCTTGGAAGTGAGAGCCCCAGTAGGAACACCAGTCCATGGGTTAGAGAGATAACAAGCACATCCAGAAGGGAAAAGAATGAGGGGGAGAAGGGAGGGAGTGAATACTATAACAGTGAAGAAAAGGACATCTACTGTTATGGTAAGATTTTACACATCTGTACTATGTCCTTCAATTTCACTGTTATACTATTCATACATTCAATAGGGGGAGTGCTAAAGCTCAGAGGGAGGAAGAAGGACCAGCAGAACTCTCTAGGAACCCATGAACAATGGCCCTAGCAAAACCAACTCGAGCCCTGGATATCACATCCAACTTATAGTGCTTGGCAAAAGTATGCACTGAGCTGCCTCGAGAATAATTAGTATCTAAACCCTTGAAAAAACACCAGAAGAAGTCACAACCCTAGTAGAATGAGCCTTATCAGAAGGAAGGCTCTTGCCATAAAAAAATAACAAAAAGAAATGGCTTCAGATATAAAAGAAGAAATAGTTCATTTGGAAACAGCCAAACCTAAAGATATAGGATGAAAGGAAACAAAAAGCAGATCAGATTTGAGAAAAACTTTGGTCTTATCCAAATAAAATTTGAGTTGTCTATGCACATCCAAAGGATGCAAAACCTTCTCACTAGCAGATTGTGGAGAAGGGAAAAAGTGGGCAAATGAACAGACTGATTAAGAGACAACTCATTCACCACTTTGGGCTTAAAAGAAGGATTAGTATGAAGGGACACCATGTCCTTATGGAAAACTAACAAATGAGGAACAGCCATAAGGGCTTGAAGCTCAGACACCCGTCTGACAGAAGAAAGGGCCAAAAGAAGAAAAGCATTCCAAGAACAATGCTGCTAGGAAGCTGAAGCTGCAGGCTCAAAAGGAGCCAGGGTCAGTTTCTCCAAAACAAAATTAAGGTCTCAGGAAGGAGGTACAAGCTTCCTGGGAGGTCTAATACGAAGAACGCCTCATTATATCTGAGGGATGCCTCCAGATGCATCTGCAGTTAACTCCTACTGACACCTCTAGGCATTAAATATTGCTTGTTCATATTTGCATTAATAATTCCAAAACCATGCAATGTACAAGGTTTTAAAATATTTCATCTTAAAGCTTACACAGTGGTAAACTCAATTGCATTAATATTTGACCTCTGTCAAGTGCAGGTAAATATATATATTTACTGTTGTTTATATGATATTAATTTATACAGATATAATTTTCACATTTTTCTAAATATGCCAACAACCAAGTAAGACAGAACCCCTTAGGCTCATATGAATGCTCTCAGCTAGATGACTAAAATGCTGTTGACAATAGATGTGTAACTTGAGTAGTTGCTGAGATATTGTTAAGTTGTTTACAAAATATTACAAATGTAATAATTACTGTGTTTACTGTGACTTATAAAATTTGGTTTAAGACTTAGAGATATGAACATGTGTTTGAAATGTGAGGACATAATTTGATATGGTCAAAAGGCTTAGGCTCTGCCCATTGGAAGTTATGGTGCAAACTTCCTGAGCTCCTTTCGAGTGAATGAATTAAGAAACTGTTTAGCCTCAACTTTAGAGGCAAAATGGGGTGTTAAAGGCAGACAATCAGAAATAGCTGACAAGTGAACCTTAAGAGAAGAATATGCCAACACAACATTGAGCAGTTCACACAGATAACAGAGAGCTGAAGGAACATTCACAGAAAGTGGATCCAGGTTACGCGAAAGACAACAAACAGAAAACCTCTTCCATCTGGATAAGTAGAATTTCCTAGTAGTGGGTTTTCTGGAGTCCTGCAGGACCCTAAGCATGTCCTCAGAAAAAAGGTGTCTATATAGAATCAACATCCTATCACCCACAGTGTCAGCTGAAGAGTGGACAGGTGGGGATAAATGAGAGATCCTTTGTCTTGTGTCAGTAGGTCCACCCTGTGAGGTAATTTATGATGACTGTCCTTGGCTAAATGCAGAAGAGGGAACCAATGCTGTCTGGGCCAAAAGGGAATCACCCTAAAGATTTTGGGAGAATCCTGCTTTATCTTGAATAGGACTTTTGGAATGAGAGGAAGGGGAGGGAAGGCATAAAGAAACACCCTCTTTCAGGAAAAAGAGAGGGCGTCCACCTTCCAGACCAGAGGACATGGGGCTCCAGCACAAAAAAGAGGAACTTGTCTCTTCAGAGGGGAGGCAAATAGATCTATTTGGAGTACTCCACTCTCAGACAATGTCCAGAAACACATCATTGTAAAGCATCCATTTGTGGAATTGTGATACTGACCTGCCCAGAGTCTGCCATGATATTCTGACTTGAGGAAATGTAAACTGTCTGAAGCATCACTTGATACTGGATAGCTAGCTCCCATACTTGAAGTGCTAACCTGCAAAGGAGATAAGATCTTGTCCCCCCTTGCTTGTTGGCATACCACATCACTGTGGCATTCTCTGTAAGTACCTTGATGGGCCCTGGAGTGAAAAGAGGATGAAATGCCTGAAGAGCCAACAGAAGAGCTCTCATCTCTTTGACTCTGATGTGGTCTTTCTTTTGCTGAAGTGACCAGAGGACCTGCACTTTTAGAAAGCTCCCCATCTCACGTCTAAGGTGTCTGTGAACAGCTCCTGAGAAGGGAGTGGAGGTTAAAAAGGAAGCCCTGGATTGAGTGACAACTTCCAAATCCAGCACTGAATTTCCATTTTGAGGCATGGAAGAAGAGGGGCTATGAAATCTAAAGGATGAGAGCGCTGAAGCCAAACGGACGTTAGAAACCACTGAAGCTTTTTCATGTGGAGTTAGGCTAGAGGGAGCATAGGAATGATGGAGACCATGAAATCCACAGCTCTCAGAAATTCCCTGGTTGTAAATTGAGGCCAGAGGAAGAGGGGATTGAAAGAAGGCAATGAGAGTTAAAACCTTGGGAGGAGGCAGGGATTCCAGCATTGGAACAGTCTGGATCCTGCATCCCAGAAGCACACGATCCTGGGAAGGAGTCAGGAAGGACTTTTGGAAATTTATAGTGAACCGCAGGCAGAAGAGAAATAGCAATATAAAGATGTTGCAGTAGAATCTCTGGAGAGGAGGCCTGAAAAAGTAAGTCAGCTAGGTAAGGAAAGACCTGTAAGCCACTTAGCCTGCAAAAAGCAATCATAGAAGCAAGGTATTTGGTGAATTCCCTTGGGGTAGTAAAGACGCAAATGGGCAAAACACAGAACTGAAAATGCCAGGAAGCAACATAGAAATGTAAAAACTTCCTGAAAAGGGGATGAATAGGTGTAGGAGGATAGGCATCCTTAAGGTCCAGAGAAACTAGAAAAGCCTGAGGAAGCACCAGAGGAAATGAGGTCTGAAGGGATGACATCCAAAAGGAAGGGGACCTTCAGAAAGGTGTTTAGGTGAGAGAGATCCAAAATGGGTCTCTAAATGCCCTCGTTCCTGGGGACCAGGAACATTCTGGAATAAACCCCCTTCCCCCTTTGAGAAACTGGAACTTCCTGAATAGTTCCCAGAGTCAAGAGACCCTGAAGCACCTCATCTAACAAGGTAGCCAGAACAGGAGAAACAGCAAAAGGTCTAGGAGAGTTCATTTGCAGAAGCTTGTAATACCTCTTCTGAACCTCAAACACCTGGGCACAATCCCATTTGATAAATTCCATCATTCTGGAAATTGTCTCCCCAGAGGAAATCGCCTCAAAAGGAGAGTCAGAACTAGTGGACTCCTCTTCCTCAAAACCATATTCTAAGGGGGAAGGAATCTGGGAAGAAGAGGCAAGGGATTCCTCATCCGAATCCTCCTCTGAAGAAGAAGAATGTTGTTCCCTAGGCTTCTTAAGAGGAGTAGAAGATGAAGGAGGAACTGCAACAGAAACTCCTTGAGGAGTCTTAAAAGCCATAAGGGCATTAAACAAACCCTGACTGAAATCCTGCCATTCACTATGAGGGTCCTTAGGAGCAGTAGAAACATGTTTAGTTTTTGTTTCTTTTTTAAAGGGAAATCAGCCTTGTAAAACTTAGAAGGCTCTGACCCCGTACGACACTCTATAACGGTAGTTAGTACCTCCTCCCTAACCAAAATCTGAGGAAAACCTCTAGGCCCTTTGGTAATAATCAGCCATGGTTCCCCCAAATATCCAAAGTGGACATCTGCAAGGCCTCCAGGGATGTGTGTGAAGCCGGATCCATGACATCCTCTGAAATACTCATGGTAGAGGAATCCGACAAAGGACCCAGGTCATCTCCCAGACTTTCACTAGCCTTGAGAGAGATGTCTGGCAGAGGTGGCACAGCCGAAGAATCAGACTTAGCTTTCTTGGACTTCTTCTTCACAGACGGATGACGCTTGAAGCGGGAAGTTCCTTCTGTGGCATATTTTTCAAAAAGCTTAAGACACTGGGTTTCTAAATATATGGCCAAAGAGGAAAGCTGACTACACAGAGTCTTTGAGAAAAAGCCTGGCAAATACAACAGGATGTATAGTTGTGGGAAAAATCTAGACAAAATAAACACTGCTTGTGATGATCTTTATGAGGAATCTGTCTCCCACACTGGCATTTACCCTTTCTGGATGATATGAACCCCACAAGTAATAAAAGCAAAGGAAATAAGACAACAAAACCCCAACAGGGCACTTATCTGAAAAACAGCTTGGTGAACCAGCAAACAAAGCGAGCATTCAGACCGCTGATTGAAGCTGGCATTTGGGCTGGCAGCAAAAACGTTTTAGGGATGGTACCTCCAGATGTCACCTTTATGCCCTACTTAAGGAGGATACAAGTGTGACATACAGCATACCCTTAGCATCCTCAAGGCTTTGGTATGCTGATCAGATGTCAGGCCACCCTTAGCAGGGGAAGCCTATTGTAAGAAATACTGAAACAGTTAACTGGAAGGACATCATAGTAAACAGAGGTATACACGTAATCAATGAATATAGAGAATTTAAACAATCCATCATTATTTAATAGTAACACTGTTCAAATCTCTCAGTGTGCATACTCTTTTCTTCATCTACAATGATTACAGATATATGGATTTAATTTAAATTTTTTTTATTTCAAATTTTATAGAACAAACACTGATAGACATTTGCTAAATAAAACAATTTTTTTTTTACTAGTTTGGTAGTTGGTGTAGATGATCCAGACTCTTGTTTCCTGTAACCAAGGCACAAGGTTTGAGCATGAGGAAATTAACCTGCCATCTCTAACCATACCTCTCAAATGTCCAGATTTTTGCCTCAAATTTCACTCTGTTCATCATAAAATTTTTGGCTTTCTGGCAAATCACTGTGATGATCTGAGGAATGAAATTAGTAAATAATATTTTACACGAGTTTCAGACTTCATATCCTTTAGAAAATGCATTTTAATACATATTCTGCTATTCTAGCAACTTTTGTAGTTTACAAGACCAATATTTAAAATCTGCCCCTATTTTTGGGCCTTTGTACCCCCATTATGTCAGGCTTTGTCCAGATGTCTTTATGTTTAGAGGCATGTCCCTAACACACACACACGCGCGCGCACGCACGCGTGTGCACGCGCACACACGCACACACGCACACGCGCACACATGCACACACACACACATGCACACACACACACGCACACACACACACTCGCACATCTGCATGCACACACATTTTTGCATCTGCGTACACACACACAAACATACACATACACAAACACACACACACACACACCTACACACACAGGCAGACACACACACACACACACACACACACACACACACACAGATGCAGCAGCTGTCTCACATTTATAGTCTGTGCAGAACGCAGAAAAGGAATAAGCAACAGTTGTGTGCATACATCAATACATGCAGGGAGGCACAGACAAAGGGTGTTCTTAAAGAAGAACACCCTTTGGAGCTGGCTTTGGTTTTACTTTAAGTTTTTCATGTTTTAAACATGAAAAGCTTTTAAAAGCCAAGGCTGCTGCTCCCCCTTACTGTTTGCACCCAGGGCAGGCCACACCCTCTGCCTCCACATTAGTATGCTCTGATTGGTGTAAATTTCACTCTTTTTGTAGTACTGTTCCAAGAGTAAGAGTTGCATAGACTGTAGGTTAATGAAGATGGGAGCAGCATAAAATTGTGTAGGGATGACAAGGGATTCAGCAATACATTTTTCTGACATTGTCTGTGAGGTACTGTTAGACTCTATAGGTTGCACCTAGCATTTGGTGGCTGTTTTATGCTGCTTGTTTTATGTAATGATCAAATTTTGAGCTTTCATATAGTGACTCCTAGAATATTAACTTGACATTACTTCTGTGTTGCTGTTGTTAGAGGAAGTGATTTTTAAGTTATTTTGTAGTCATCTGAATGCTTTGGGGCAAACTGGATTAGTTTTGTCATTTTAGCATTAAGGAGCAGCTGTGTATCAGCCAGCCAAGTGTTTATGATTGATAAAGATAAATTAAAACAACTCACCAAGAGTGTATGCTTTTAGCAAAACAAATGATTATTAAGGCATCTGTATACTTTATGATAGTGGTTTGTTCCGAACCTACATGAATATCATTAATGAATATACTGAACAGGAAACATAAAAAGGATCTTTGAGGGACATCCACTGTAATTAGAAGGAAAGAGGAGATGTAATTTTGCCATTTTGTTGCCTGTTGCCTATTTGAGAGGTAGCTGGAGAACCAAGATAGTGAAGTTTCATGTATTCCTAGGTAATCTAGTCTAGTTTTTGGAACAATTTCTAGTGGTATATCATATCAACTGCTTTGGATACCTCTAAGAAAGTGCTAAGACTAAGTTCCAAGAGTTTTGATTTTTGTTAACAGATGTTATAAAACTAAGGAAAACTGTATATGTACTATGAAAAAAATAGAAACCATGTTGTATAAGGGAATGGAGACAGTTGTTAGTAAGAAAGCTGAGAAGTTGAGAATGGATATACTTCTCCAGAATTTTTGAGGACAGAGACAGTATGACTCTAGGCCTTAAGTCTGAGAGTTCATTTGAATTTCCTCCTTTTCCATAGCTAGGGCACATACCTCCCACCCACTTAGAGCAAGAAATCTTGACAAAGCCACAAATAATGCAGGGGGTACAAAGGCCCAAAAATAGGGACACTTTAAACACTGCTCTTACAAACTTAGAAAGTCGATATAAAAACAGAGTTTGCATTAGTATGAATTTTCTGAAGGATATGAAGTTTGAAAATCAAATGTCTGACATTATTTGCCAAAAATATGAGTTAAAAATATGAGTTAAAAATCTGGACAGTCTGCAAAAATCTAAACAGTTGAGAGGTATGCTAGGGTATCAGCAGCAATTTTTAAGTCCTCACATGGTATGTTGCCAGCAGGAAGTGCTTTAGGCTTTAAGGTAAGTAATAGTTTTTTTTTGACTGTAGAGGTTGAGACTGATTTAAGTGTAGCTGTTTTAGAGGCTAGCAAGGAGGAGAGAAACCTGTATCTGCTTGTGCAAAGGTTTAATAAGAGAGGTTACTGTTTGGATGAAGTGGATATTGAATTCACTGGCTATACTGTCAGTGATTAGAAGAAGCAGGTGTAGGTTGTGTTAGTGTACTGGGTTTTAACACAGCTGATTGTAGCCAAAAAGCTTAAGGACTGTTATAACTTGCTGTGTGTATACTAATATAGTAGCATTTGTATCAGCCTTGAATGGATTTTTAGTGGAGTTTCTGAGACATTTTCAGTATTTATTGGCAGCTATGGTTTTAACTTGCTTCCATTTTTTCCTAGGCTACGTCTGCCTCTTTCATGAGCAATTTAGCAATTTGAGAGCCATAGTACTAGATTCATTTTAATTCTTTTGATTCTTATTGTGGTTAATTCATTTAGTATGTTAAGAAATACTGAATAGAACAGCTACAGCTTCAGCAAGTAGAAAGGTTTGAAGAGGGCACCACTTGACTGATTTTAGGGCTACGATGAACTGGTCCTTATGAAGAGAGGACAGGTTGCAAGCAAGATTGTACCAGTGCTGCTTCTGGTTAGGTTTAGGATGCCTTATTATGAAGATGGATATATATGATCACTTATGCGATTGGCTAAGGTACCTGACAAGAGGATTTTGCTTGGGGCATTGGAGAGAGAATCCTATCTAAAGTAGAGACTATACCAGTGTGTTTTTGTTTTATGTCGTGGGAGTTGAAAAATGCAGAGTGAAAGCCATACACAGGTATGCACCACTTAATGTTCTTCCGCACGTCTATCCACACTTAAGTCCATAGAGTACAA